>NC_084906.1:18423956-18466317 GCF_949316345.1 Pungitius pungitius | reverse complement strand
AGAAAGAGAAAGTTGGGAATAGTAGAAGTGGACTGAGTTGCCTTTTTACCGATGAATGAATGAATGGATGGATGGACCTCTGCTAGTGTTTCTAAATGATATTAATTGATTAATTGATTGACAGGAGCCGCGATGTCATTGTTTCCCCCCCCCCCCCCCCCTCTAGCCGGGCATGTTTACCTGCCGTGTCCGGCCTGTGCACAGTGTGCACTGTTTGTTTGTTTGTTTGTGTGCATCCAGCCCCTCTCGCGATACGAGCTGAGTGACGAATGTTTCGCTGCATTCTGATTGGTTCCCTTACTTGGTTTTAACAAGTCCATGGCAACTATTTTAAAGGCCTTACCCGCCCTGTTTTTTTCGGGAGCGGCGGAGGGGGGGGGGGGGGTTTCAGAGATGCAATCTGTGCTACTCCCGAATCCAGGAAGAGGTTCCTTCCCCTCCTCGCAGTTTCAGAATTGTTTTTTAAGTAAGTAGTAATAATAATAAATGTATGTGCCAGAACAGGGAAGAAGAGGAAGCTGACTTCCTGGATCGGGAACACTTGCGCCTCTTTGCCTTCATCACATGAGCTGCACTTGGCAGGAGAAGCCGATGGGGATGTGACTATAGAGGAGTGAACAGGCCGCTATCCAAGTATTTATTTTTTTTCTCGCTAAAACTAATTCTTGTTTTGTAATGGTCGCTTTAAAAAAAGAAAATGTAACAACTCAAAGCGGATGGCGGTACCAGACTTTAACTGTGAAACACGTGGAAATCTTTACTTAACGCGTCACGCGGTAAAAGACCCGCGGCGCCCCACCGCGCCTCTCACCGGGTCACATGACGGCGCCCCCCCCCCCCCCCCCCCCCCCCCCCCCCCCCCCGATGAACACTCCCTCAGCGGTGATCGGCTCCTGCAGATCATTCACTGCTCTTGTGCCAATTTGTCTCCAACCTGTTAGTGTCCCCGTTACTTCCCCTCTGGGAGGACTGGTTCCCTGCTGGGCTCGTCTTCGATGGTCCAGTTGGGCGACATCATTTGTCTCCATGCAGCACTTCCCTTTTTTTAAATGTTCTCATTAAACACCCCCCCCCCCCCTCCCCATTGTGTTCCTGTGGTCTTCACTGCCAAAGACTTTTACTTTACCTAAATAAATAAATAAATAAATAAATTATTATCAGTTATACTGGTTGTTCTGTGCTTTTATTCTGCTCCATATTAATTATTTATAGTTCTGTTTAAAGCACTCTGTGTTTTGGACGGTGTCTCCGTCCCTTGTTGTTTTCATGTCCCCATTTCAGAGCACGTGAATACGAACACACGCAAACAACGGTTTCCCGTTCGGATCGACGTGATCAAGACTCAAAGACAAATGCGGTTTTTTTTCGTAATTTATAAGAGTTTTTGCCCCACGTACTAAAGTCATTCAGTACTCAAACGCCACCACAGACCCAACCTGTCATGTTTTAGGGGGTCCGTTGGATCTATAGCCACGTTGTCATCGTTGTGTCATCACCTAAATCATCGAATTTGTGTTTTTATTGGAAAAAAAGGCAGCTTATGATGAAATCCAAATGTACGGTAATACAAGCATATTGAAGAATGTTTTATATCGGAAAATGTAGCTATTTTTATGTAAAGACGGTGATCAGCTCATTTTGGGGTAAAAATCAATCCAACGTCTAATTTCAGCGGACCAACACCACCAAAGACGTCGCAGGACAAATCGGAGGCAACAAAATGTCTTTTCTCCATTTTTGCTACCTGCTGGTGAAACACTGGAATCCTTAAATCCTTAAAATACCGTGGCTACGTGGTCTTTGTTCCTTTCAACCAGAGAGATAACTGTTTTTTTAAATGTGGTTCGACACTTGAGGCACTACCAGCAATGTGTCTACTGGAGGCAATCATCTATTGAAGGCCTCGTCCTTCGAGGTTCTGAGCTCACGTCTCTGTCCGCGGAGCCACAACATTTTCTCCATGCAGACTCCTTCTTTCTTCAACTAAAACTAAACTGAAGTTTTTTGTTGTTTTTTACCGGTTTAATTGGACCGAAAAAGCTTGATGCTTGACATCGTGAACCCCAGTGAATAACAAGTTAAGGTGGGGAGCACAGAGAAAGCAGCATATAAACATCAGCAATGGGGGGGGTGGGAGGGGGGGGGGGCAAAGGAGGCTCTGCAGGAACCGTAATGAGACCAGGAGCCACTCGGCACACTGGCTGCCCGCCAATTAGCACACGACGTCCAAGAAGCAAATTCTCTCCACCACTTAATGTTCAAAAGGTTGGCCGGGACGCCCGCGTGCTCCTTTTGATTGAGAGGGTCAAGCTGACCGCCCCCCCCCCCCCCGCCCCCCCCCCCCCCTCCCTCCGGGCAGCTTGTTATGCAGCAAGATAGCAAAGTGTTTGTGGGATAAAGTCCAGTGGGACATCAGCCTGAAAGCCGGACCAGACCGTCTCTGTTGGAGTTCTCCTGGGCGCAGAGTACGTAGGCAGGTGAGACATCTGCTGCAGGCCTAATGATTTATTCATTTTTAATTAATTGGGTTTCGTCTCAGCATCCTTTTGAGTTTTAGATCTTCCTCTTCGTATGCGAGAGTGAATGACATTAGAAAAGATGTAGTAGTCTGCTACAATGGATTTTACAAGAGATGCACCAAAATGTGTGATTCTTGAATAATTCAGTTGATAAATAATACATTAAACAAACAGTGACACTGTGAATCATCGTGAGTTCTGGTGTCTCTAGTGGAATCAAAGCTGACCTTCCTGATCCACATTTGGGATTTGATTCTCTCTCCTCAAGGTGCCGTGTGTCAAACGTGTTTATTTCTTCCGGGATTTATTCTCCACTCAGCTGAGGAGGACCCTCAGACTGGTTTAGCTCCATAGGGGAGTCGGTATGGATCCTCTCAATTCACACGCGGGCATCAGCACACATATCGAAAAAAGGGAAATAAGGATCACAGCATAAAAGTAGTGAAATCAACTAGGGCTTTATTAGAAATGCCATTATATGACTTTACTTGACCTGCAATTCTATTATAACGGTATGGAACAGTTGTGGATTCCAGCCTGAGAATCTATGAGAATTGAGGTTGGATTCAAAAGCATCAACAGGTGTGTGGTGGAACAGTGCAGGGAGATAGCAGGAAGGCTGAAGTGTGGAGGATCCTCAGTTCAAACCTGCTCTCTCAGAAGGAGGGTTTGGTTGCAGTCAGGGCTTCAAACTGTAAACTTTGAAACAGTTTTGAGGTTTAGTAAACAATCCCAAGGTCTAATCTGAGAAACGGACACAATGAGGCATGTGCTTGAATAGCACAAAGGAACAACTGAAGGGCTGCAGGCTCCAACCTGCTGTCTGAGGTTGTGGGTTCATGCCCCTTCATGCAGACATCACTTCTGCTTTGAAAGAATTTTGAGGTTTGAGTAGCAGTCTTAAGGTTAAATACGAGAAACAAAAATATAATTTGTGCATCGTGAGGTAGTGCAGCACAAGAGCAGAGGAGCTACTGTCCTTACCCTGTAGGTTGTGGGTTCAAGCCCAGTCTTGGGTTTGAGCCTTTGGCTTTACTTCAGGTTTGAGTAGCAATCTCAAGGTTAAATACAACAAACAAAGGGTTGTTTAGTGTGTGGTGAAGTAGCACAGCGGAAGAGCTGCTGACATAAGCCCCTGCACTGCCTCCGTACTTGAAGGTTGTGGGTTCAAGACCAGATGTGGAAGTAGCATTTAAAAAGAGTTTTGAGGTTTAGCTCACATGCTCAAGGTTAAATAGGAGAATCAAAGTTGCCAAAATGTGACCAGGACTGGTAGTGTAGGGGTGCAAGAAGGAGCCGAAAGCCTCTGTAAGCGCCGCCAGTGGGTTCAAATCCCGCTCCTGCCAAGTCTTGAGCGCACTACCGCGGAGGTAGTTGTGGGGGCATTGTCCCCACTGGTTGTTTCAGAGAAGTGAACCCTGGGGGTTATGCAGAAACACAAGGCGCGCTCACTTGAGTTATGATGGCATTGTCAAGAATGATGAAGAATCTTTTGCTGATGAATTGAATTTGATGTTAATTGCTTTGCTTTAGCCTTTTAGCACTTATTAGCCATGCGACGTAGCCTATAGGGTTCCACCTTTTTGACGGGAGAGAAGGCCGGATGAGTCAGTAAAGATGAGCAGATGTGACAACCTTAAACTGACAGTCTGGCACAGGGTGTAGATTTGTAGATTTGTTTACCCTTTTTAGTGCATCCACCCTCCAATTCACTGTTACATTCAAATTCAACTCACTTGTGCCTTTACCAATGCAGGAAGGATGAATAGCATGGTTGATCCTCCAAGAAAAAAGTCAAAATATGTAGGGTCAAAAAAGAAAAGATTTTTTTTAAATAATAGGTAAAAAATTATTATAAGAAAATATATGTTAGGTCAATATATATATAATATATATATTATTAGGGCCGGGACTCGATTAAAAATATTAATCTAATTAATTAGAGGCTTTGTAATTAATTAATCAAAATTAATCACATTTTAATTGCATAAATATTTGACCTGAGAATAGTAAGAAGTAATTTTTTTTTTTGTTCAACCAATTCCAGCAGACAAGTGTAGAAATAGCATATTTAGAAATATAGAACTTTCAGAAATTCAGGTAGCCTATAGGTAAGTAGACCTTCTGTAAACTATGTTTTCTTAAGTAGACCAATACTTTCAAGTACATTCAGAACATTGGCTTATTTTTTCAGACGTGGACTTAGTTACCCTGGTCCTTAAACCAGTCATCTGGTGCAGTGTGGGTTGGGTGTGGGTCCTTGTACCCGGAGTGGGGCTAACGTCCACGCTAGCTGCTAATTGTTTTGCGTTGAGGTGATACTTGAGGCTCGATGTGAATTCCTTGTTGAACAGGTTGCACACAACCATGCTCTTATCGACGACAAAAAATAAGTGTAAAAATGCGTAAAAAATGTTTAATGTGTTATTTTTTGTGTAATTAATAAATCTTAATTCACATTGTAATTAATCGTAATTAACGCGCTAAAGTCCGGGCCCTAGTAATAATATATAATAAAATACCACTAGTTAAGAATAAAAAGTTGGGCGATCCAGTTACGATCCATCTGTCCCCGACTCCCCCACCAGTGGACAAGGTGGGGGGGGGGGGGACAGACCCAAGTCGAATTAAAAACACATCATTTGAGCCCATCACTGATAACAAGAGCATCACAACACAGAGGTCCTCAGTGTAAAGAGACACCTGGATGGAGGAAATAACATCGGTTTAAAAATAAGAGACACATTAAAGATCAATTTCATGATAACGTTTTATTAAATTTTCAATTATCGCAAAAAAACAACAAAAAAAAGCTAAAAATGAGTCAGTAAAATAAACATTGGATAACATTTTAGGACACCAGAAATTCCAATAATGGAATAAAGTTAAAAGAAAAGCTTTTCATTCCAGCGTGAAGCTCCCCTTTAGTTGTTCTTTAATCATCACACACACACACACACACACTTTTTTGCCTTAACTCATCCAGACTCACAGCTTTGCTGTAATAGTTTTACTCCTCCACAAATGATGAATTACAAACACCGCGAGAAAAAAACCCCACAACTCAGTTGTTGCATATTTGAAATCAAATATATGACAAAAGGATCATTATTTAGCAATATGACAAATGGTCACATCTCATTTGTATCCAAATGTACTGTGTAGTGAAAAAAGATTGGACCAACAACAAAGATGAATATACATTTTGATAAAAGAACTTGCCTTTGGTTACAAAGAGACCAACATAAACAGCAGGTACACTGGGTAAAGTCCTGAAAAGAAGTTACACTTTGGTTTGTATATATACACAAGAAAACACCCAAAAGCTGTCACCTCAGTATTCCACAAAGACATTATTAAAAAAGGGGCAACACTGAGGTTCATTGTGTAAATCAGATGTGTTTTCAAGCTCTACATTTAAACTCGCCGCGAACCGCAAATAAGGGACTTCTGCGTCTAAATCTAAAAAGCGCCTAAACGGGGGGGGGGGGGGGGGGAGTGCAGCCACTCTAACGGAGGCGGACGCAGATTCCCATTTATCTCATGAGAAGCTTCCACGGAGGAGGAGGAGGGAGGGGGGGGGGGGGGGGGGGGGCGATCACATTCCAAACCGCTTACTCCCGTGTGCAAACACATCAAACGGGAGTTCTGCAGCAAAAAGGGGACAATTTAGACTAGTTAGTGATATCCCCATAAATAAATAAAAAAAACGGTCACAGAAGGGAACACAACGTGCTTTTGAACGTTAGCATTAGTTACCAAAGTCACACTTAGAAAAGATCGTTCACCTCGTAGTCAACCAGCAGCTTTTTTTTTTTTTTTTTTTTTTTTTTTTTTTTTTTTTTTTACACAGATGTTGTAGTTCAAGTAATACGAGTGTTGGAGTGCGTCAAAGTGCCAGAACGCTGTGGACCTGCGCCCCTGGAACCACAGTTTCACCGAGAGGGAACCTCTGGTCCTGTGCTCATCGGCGCCAACGGTTCGGGAGGAGTCCCGTTTGTCGGGGAGGGCGGGGGGGGGGGGGGGGAGAACCTCGTTTGTTTGTTAAATTCAGGTTCCATGGGGACGCCATTTCCCAGATGGACAAAACTGCCCCTGGAGACGGGGTGTTGCTTTTAGAGATTAGAAGAAAGGGGGGGGGGGGGGGGGTTCTGGAGGTAGAACACAGAGGGCGGTTTTATTTTAGTGTCACGGCTCTGTGAAACAGGAACTCGAGTGGACAGCTGTGACCTACTGGTGCGAGACATAAACAACGCAACCAGGAACAGAGCGAGAGGGCCGACAGCCTCTCAGGCGGAGGTGGGCTTCTTTACGGATGTGACTGATGACATATGGGAAGAGATTTATTTATTTTAAAAAAAGAAAAAGGGTACCTTAGTCTTGGGACCATTGTTTGCTTCATAACTTGCAGACCTCTCTTGCACACGCACACACTCTCGATGAACGAGTCCCCACAAATCTTTAAGCATCTGAAAGGATTTTGACGATTGCAATTAAAAAAAAAAAAAAAAAAATCCAAGAAGAAAAAACTAATGTAGAATTTTCCTAGTGTATAAAAGAAAAAAGGTTTACCTGAGCAGAATGTTCAGTACTGTGAGAGACAGAATTAAGCATGTACGTAGTGCATACATGAGGCAATAGGAACGCTGTGAAATCTGATGCAGTCCAACGCCACACAACTAAGAACTACAAAACTAAAATATAGTTAAATCCACCCTTTTCCAACCGGGATTTATTGTCAGGTTTTTTTTTTAATTGGATTACGGTGATTTATTCAGGGCGCACTAATGGAAACTGTAGAAAAACTGTTACAAATAGGTGTTAAGAAAACGGAAGGAGAAAAAAAGACGAGCACGTGAAAACTGTTTTTTAAAGGGCATTTAAAAGTGTTTCCAACGCTTCCTTTTCAATTTAACTCGAGTTAGCATTAAAAAATGTAAAATTCCCCACACAATCTATGAGTAGCTCGGACCGCAATGTTACTTAGTTACATTATTGTGTTAAAGCTCCTTTAATCTTTTTAAAGGCTTTTCCTTCCTCTGTCCACATTATAGGAATAGATGCTACATTTATACTAAAGTAACTCTACTCTCCCTCCCTCCCCACCCCAGAAATACAGTTTACAACAAGGTCTTTCTCACACACACACACACACACACACACACACACCTCTATCTGCAATGTCCACGAACGCACTCGGCCCCACAGCGATGACGTCAGGCGTGCTGCGCGGCGAGCTCCTGTTCGATGAAGCGGCGCAGGCGCTCCAGGTACTGGCTGTACAGCTCAATGTCGTTGTGCCCCGCCCCCTCCACCCACAGGGGCTCCACCGCCTTGGGGCAGCGCTCGTACAGAGCCAGGCCGTGGGAGAAGTCGATGACCTCGTCCTCCGTCCCGTGGATGATGAGCACCGGGGACGTGATCTTGGACACTTTCTCGATGCTGGAGAAAAAAAGTTTTTTTTTTTTTTTTATTAAAGATGAGATTTAAAAAAAACAAACAAGGTAACCGTCAATGTACGTACAATATTATACTCGTCACTCGAGTACAGCAAACAAACACGGGCCTTGAGCTTTGTAGATTTTACAAATATCTTCATTTGTCCGGCGAGATGTTTGCCTGAATCCACCAAAACTCTGAATCACTTCCTCCTCGCTGACATTCCCGGCAAATCCGTAGATTCGTGAGGTTTCGAGCTCACGACAAAAAAAGGGCCCGGGGCGCACAGGCGGAAATCCCCCAAAAACAGACGGAGGCCTACAAACGGGTGGCGACTCGTGTCGTCCCACGGAATGTTTAGCTCGAGATCAGCAGGTGAAGCGTTAAATGAACTCGTGTTGTTTCGTCATGGTCCAAGGCGCCGACAGATGTCAGGCGTCATGAAAAGCTCCCTCCGAGATCCAAACAATCTGCCGCGCTGAAACGCAAGAGACGAGATCAAGGAGTGCTCCCTGGACGAGGGAGTGGTGGCGCGGTTCCACGTGACGCAGAGGGGGGGGGGGCGCATAGGACGCGGTTACAATAGAGCTCATTTGGGTGTGAAATAGAAGACAGCACATCCCGAGGGGGGGTGGGGTTAAAAGAGTCCCTCGGACATGATCTACGGAGCAGCTGTAGACGATATCCATGATGTCATCACAGGTTTTAGACTCAATGAACTTTCCTGGGACACGTCGAAATAACTTATTTGAACTCGCAAGACCCCAAGAGTTTATTACCTGAACTTAATTGGGTCCAACACGGCTGTTAAAAAGCACAGATAAACTAGGAATGGCCCTCGCGGAAGGTCACTTTTAGTACAAACTCAAGAGAGATTTTGGTCACTGAAATATTACAGTATCAGGATGGCCCACCCACATCTATAAAAATAAAATACAAACAATGTCCACTGTCTCAGAGAGAAAAGACATCAACACGGCCATTACGCAGCTGCTCTTTCGCTGTAGAGGAAACACTTTCAGTGCAAATAGCAATTACGCTTCTCCAGTGGCAGATCTGTAATTATTTGGAAATTCCAACTGGCAGCAAAACCCTCTCCGTAATCTTTGTGCGAGCCTGCTCAGAGGAACACCTTATTTTGGGATTCTATGGTGCAAAGAAAAACAGCAAAGGAAAAAAAAAAAAAGCGTGTGACAAAGACTCTGTTGTAGGAAGCCCCTCGGAGCCCGTTACACGTGTTGTCATGAGACTCACTTGGGGAAGGCGTCGAAGCAGTACGTCTTCTTGGTGTCGGGGAAGGCCACCCTCATGCCGGACGTCAGGGGGGAGTGAAGCACCACGGCGGCGCACTCGTACCGGGACGCCAGGTCCACGGTGGGGACGGTACCGATGCTCTGTCCATACAGGATGATATTCTCCGGGCTGATGCCATACCTGGCCAAGACAAAAAATGAATAAATATATATGGTTAATCGGCAAAATGTACAAACTTTCCGGCGTTTTAAAAAAAAACAACACAAACAGGGACAAGTTAAATACACAAAAGGTCGCTTTTAAATGGCGACGGCATCTCCAAACGATTAGACTCCCCATATAGAATCCGTCATTGCAAACAAAGAGAAGGCTCCGGGTGTTCCTAGAGATCCATAGAGAGCATATACACACACATCCTAACTTACCGTGAGCGCAGGGCGTGCCAGGCGGCATCTATGTCCGCGTAGAGGTTCTTCTCAGAGGGCTTGCCGGTGCTGGCGCCGTAGCCGGAGTAGTCGTAGGAGAAGATGTTGCAGTTGATGCGCGTGCCGAGGCCGATGTAGAAGCTGCTCATCTGGCCCAGGTCGACCGCGTTGCCGTGGGAGAAGAGCACTGTGAATCTGGCGGGAGACGGGGGGGGGGGGGTTATGTTTAGTAAGCCTCCCGCTGTGGGTTCGGGTTGTGAAACCACTCTGTCCACTCGGAGTGCAGGCGTAGCAATGACTCCGCCATTACGCGTCTGGTTTGGATTCATTCGCGTCATACAAGATCGACTTTAATACAAGACGCACAGACTGCAACACGAGCCCGTCCATGTCTTTTTAATTGATTTAGTGAATTAATCAGCAGCAGCAGCCCACGGCAACAGGATGGGAACACTGCTGTTAAATACTTTTACAGTACATCATGAACCTAAAACTTCTGCTAAAGTCTAAAAGGAAGAAAGCCAGACACCATTTCTGACTGGAAAAATTAGAGCAAAATAGGAAGTAAACGTGAATCCTAAGTGTGAAATTTCAGGGCAAAAGTGCTCAAACAAAGCACTTCAGACAGAGGAACACAGGTATATTCATTACAGTCAATAAGAGTTTTCTGAACATAATATATGAACCTGGATATGAGCAAAACACGTGTCCTTTCCAATAAATGTCATTGACAAGCAGGAGAAGATGACACGAGAAGACAACCTTTGAGTCAGCTGAATCAACAAGGAGACAAGGAAACGAAGTAGACTCGAGTGAGCGAAAGAACACTGACAAGGAAGGAAGGTCCGGAAACACTTCTGAGAAAGTGTGACACGCCTTCTCGGAAGAAACCAATTAAAGAAGGCTCTAACAAGCTTTTTGTCTGTAACGCACAAACCATTACTGCTACCGGACTCGAGAGGCGGGCGAACCGCCCTGGCCGACCTACCTGGCGTTGGGAACGCAGCGGAGGTACATGCAGCCGATCCGGTTGCCGCGGCTGGATCGCGTGAGGAACACCTCCGTCGTGTCCAGCTCTCTCTGCGAGTACTGAAACTCCGCTCGCTCCGTCAGGTGCAGCTTCCATCTGCTCTCCGCGGCCCCCCCGCTGCCGGCCACCGACGCGCCGCTCCGCGCCCGCAGGCTGGACGTCCCCGTCGCCCCTGCTGCTGCTGCTGCTGCTGCTCCTGCTGCTGTGGGTGGTGCTGCTGCTGCTGCTGTGGGTGGTGCAGCAGATGCCGCTGCTGCTGTCGTTACGGGTGGTGCAGGGCCAGCCTCTGGGTCTGGGAGGAAGGCGTAAGTGGGCTCAGGCGGCAGGAAGGCGAGCTTGGCCGCGATGCGGCCTGGACATGGCGGGCAGCAGAAAAGGCAGCACAGCTCGCTGAGAGAGAGGCCATTCATCCTTCACTGTGCGGGAGGAGGACAAGAGGATCACTGTGCTAACGAGTCCAAAACAATGACATACTTATTACAATGTAATGTGTGAGGCGTTCAGTCGGGATGATGGTAATGTAGCTACAAAAGCTTATATCATTTCATTGTGAGTAAAAAATGTTGGGGGTTTTTTCTTCGTCTCAGACGCTTAAACATGATGTTAACTGTGAGATAACTAAAGAAACTAATCAACCCCTGAGTGGCTGGAACAGTTAAATCTTAAGAATGTTTCTTTGAGAAGTGACACAATCAATAAGGGTTGATTCTTTTTAATCAACAAACAATTGGCTTTAACTATTAGGACGTTGATTCACTTACTTCAAATAAGCAAGTGTTAGCGGTCTGGTGAACCATTTAATCATAACTCATCACTTGCTCATTAGTCTTAGCCAAATATTCTAAAATACGTTTTTTGTCAAGCATCATTGAATGCAACACATCACCACAAGCATGCAATACAAAGACAGTAGACGTACCTGTTGAGTAAGAGCTTGGGATAAGACGAAAGTAAAACAGCAACAAACAAAAAAAGGAGTAGAGTTGAAAGAGTTCAAACAAGACAGACTTTGTCCTCTGCAGCCTCCTTTAAACGCAGGATATTACTCGTAAACGTGCCCAGTCAGCAGAAGCAGGGGGGGGGGGTGGGGGGAAGTGGTGGAGCCACAGGGCTGACAGGAAGTGTTATTTACAAAGTATCTGCTGAGTTATCTGCGTGGGGACTGAAGTCCAGATCACATCCATTTTGTGCACTTGTTGAGATGTTGACGAGTCACTTCAGTGACGCCAAACGGGCCCCTGTATTCGATATTTTTTTTTTTTAAAAACACTCACTTCTGGACGCGTATAGCACAAACTATGAGCGTTTCCCTTCCCTCTCCCCCCCACCACCAATTACATTCCCTTAAAATGCTCTCAAGTAAAACGCGTGAACAAATGTCTACAGGTGACACATCACCGGAGGGAGAAGCCGCTGGTCTGCGCGTAAAAGCAGCTGACGCTACGGCGGGCTTAAGCTAGCAGGAAGACGTAAACACGGCTAGCTGCTCGGTCACGAACAAACGCTCGCTCGCTCGCCGGCCTCGGCGCGGTAAAAACGCCGCAAGTACCCAGTTCCCGACGTGCGCGCCTTTCACCGTGGATCCATCCCGCGGGGCGCTGGCGTCTCCTTTTGAGTTTTTACGGGTGGCGTCTCGTCGTATGAATTTAATCCATGTACGTGCGGGGTTTTCCTTTCCTTCTCCGCCGTCTCACTGCGTCCGGAAGTGACAGCTGACCGGATGTGACGTCAAGGAGTTTCCATTGGACAATTAGTGGAAACGCGTTACCGGTGTGGGTCACGATGCTGTAGAAGGTGGACCTTTCTGAACCTCATTGTTCAGCTTCACCTCTTAAGAAAAGACACGGACGCTGTGGCGGTATCCATTGTTACTGCAGGGCCTATGAATCATCACAATAACTTCAAGTTGGTGGGACTTTGAAAAAAAAAAAAAAAAAAACCCAGGACGTTAACCTCTAATTTTTTTTTGCGTTGGCAACCGCGATAAAAGAAAACCTGAAAGGAATAAATGACCTGCCAATAATTGCAAACGTCAGCTTTTCAACGTTTAATTATGTAGCCACCCACAGTGCTACCAAACAGGCCACCTTGTTGCAGACCCTCCAGTGCTTACGCCACATCGCAGGTGTTTATGTATATTTGCTGATCAGGTTACTTGTTTTTAGTAACACTGATGATAAGGACTTAATGTCTGTCTTGGCACCAAACTGCCCAGGTACGGATGGAGTTGTGTCTTTGCAGACGTCTGCCTCACAAACCATGGTGTGTCTTTCTAGAAAGTGCATGATTATTTTTCTTACACTTGCTGATCACATTCCATCATTTTCTAGTTTTTTTTTTTTTATGGTGAAAAGGGAGAACGAGCTTTTGGCATGTTTAAGTGTATAAAAAATATTTCGCATTTCTTTGTGGTCAATCAATCATCGCGACGTTGTTTATTCAGGAGAGTTAAATGGCTTTGGGGCTCTTCCATCATTAATCAGCTGCCACTGTACATATTTTTTGCTTTGTATTTGACAACAAATAAGTAGAAAGCATTGGAACACAGCTTATATATACATTCTATTTATAGAGCTTTAAAAAGGTTTACTTTGTAGAAATTTAAAAAAAAAAGACAAAAAACAAGTGTAATTTAAAATAAACTTTGTGAATTTATTGTTTTATACTTACTCTTACACATCATACAATCCTAAATCTTCAAAGAAAACAACAAAAAAAAGAGAGATATCCGGTGGCGTTTCTGGGGGACTGCAGTGCCGAGGAACAAGAGGTACAGTCTCTGAACATTGAGGATTTCATTCGATGCCCCTCGAGCTCATCTTGAAAACAGAAGATTGAATCAAGTCGCCGTCATTCGTCTTCTCTTCTGCAGTGAAACTCAACTTCAACCAGACTCGTCACACCTGAAAGGTTCATCATTGTTATCAATCAATCAATCAATCAATCAATCAATCAATCAATCTAAACCCTCGCACGATGAAGACATTGATTATGAAAGATTGTGCTTAAAGACGGGACTGAAGACATCAAAACTCGATTGAAGCAAAAGTACAGAGGGAAGAGCCGTGTGTGGCCTTGAACGTCTCCGTGCGCACGGAGACCATCAAGATTATTTTATGGCGCCAAGTCCGCCGTCACAAAATAGTCAGTGAGCCATCGGTCCCAAATCACCTGTCGAAGAAGACCGTATCAGGGCAGAGTGGTTTGATGGTTAGTTACATTCAAACTGCCCATCTTCATCAAGAAAATAAGGGGGTGGGGGTTTGATATGAGCGCTCAATAAAAAAAATTAAAAAAACCAAGCGTGAACTGTGAAATCATCACAATTTCCACCGCTAAACAAAGTACTTCCTCTTAAAGGGACTTTCGATCCGTGAAAGGAAAAGTGAGCAGTGTAGGCGACGCTACTGCCATCAACCCAGCAGGCTTTAATATTATAAATATTCTGAATACTTGTAGATGGAGGGAACATCTAACTACAGAGTTTCAACCGCAGGAAACACCCACCCCCACGAATGTCACCTTTCCTAGAAGTGGTCATTACATCATTCAGGGGCTTAGAGCATGGACCCAGGTCTATTCTCTGCATCCAAGGAGAGGCCTCCTTCACATTCTGCATTAGCTTATTTAAAAAAAAAAACACACACACACACTCTGCAAAAATTCCTTGAAACTTTTCTAGAGCTCTTTCCTAAAAATACTCAACGGCGCTCTAACGTCGCGTACAGGAGCGAGCATCTCGTGGGCCCTTTTAACGCGTTACCCCGGTGCCATGAATAGCCCAAAACAGGATGAAAGCGTGTGCCGGGACACCGTGTGATTCCGCGAGCTTAACAAAGCTCACAGGGCCCCGTGACAATCTCGGTGGAGCCAGATGCTGAATACACTTTGGGAATCACATGGGCAGATGCTGCGATTAGCTACACGTCAATAAACCGGGAAATAAGACGCCATTAAAATGGGGATCGATGAGTCAGCGCGGCGTCCTTTTTACTATGAAAAGCACTTTTAATACACATCGTACTGTTCGTCCCCGTAGTCCCCCCCCCCCCCCACCGCCTTCCTTACCTGGCAAAATCTACATTAAGATTATATTATATGAATAGGAACCACATGGTATTTACATATGGAGACACACAAAACAAAGACCGTAGAGCCCTGTTAACTTGACCTATAAAAAAGGTTGCAGCCATGCATTGTGCTACTGCTGCGTGGCGTCTCTCTTTTTTTTCTGCTTCATTTTAAAACTGCGCAGTCGGTTCCAAAAAAAAAAAAAAAAAACACCAACTCGCGTGTTTGAACCCGCGCGCCCACACATGCAGGAGAGTTCAACCGTCGTCGTCGTCTCCTCCCCCCCCCCCCGAAGCACGTGGCAAATACATGTGTGCAAATACACGGCGGTCTGCTGGTGGTTAGAGAGAAGCTCAAATATGGGGGGGGGGGGGGAGCTGGCTGAGATTTCTTCGGGCCACACAGATAAAAATATGAACTGCAAATGACCCGGGACGCTAAACAACACTGAGCCGGCGTCGACACAATTAGTTGTGCTTCGTTTTGAAAATGACAAAAAAAACGGGGAGATTTGACTGCAGAGTTGTGACCGTAACGGCTTAACCGGACTCTACTCCATCCATCCATGTTCGAAGCTTGTGTATTTTTTATTTAATGGTTATATAATCAAGATGGAACTACTTAAATAGAATTGAAAAAAAAAAAAAAAAAAAAAGGTATTAAGCGCAAATCTGAGTGATTTGCTGCCACATGCTGCCAATCCTCCAGCACAGACCGACCAAACGATAAAAAATAAATAGAATGCTATCACACAATTCAAGCTAACTACAATATATTAATATAGATCTTCTGATGTCATACGCTCATTTAAAATAGCAAAAAGAAAAAAAGAAACATAATTCAATCACGCAGTTGAGTCAAGGTTCTCGGTTCTGCCTCCTTGCCCCCCCCCCCAGCCCCCCCAACAAATGTTCATGCACCAGATATCAGTGTGATAAGTCGATATATCAAAGAGAAACGTTTCTGGAAAATGCTAAGACTTGGGGGGGTCAACATATGGGGAAAAAGGTAAGTGGATGGGGGGAGGGGGCGTCTGCAGATTCGACAATATGTTGACATCATTTTCGGTTTGTGGGGAGGGGGTTATGGGAAATATATATACACACATATATACGTGTGTGTGTGTGTGTGTGTGTGTATATACTCCAAAGCCCTTGAAGGTCTTACTGATAGATGGGTTGTTTTTCTAAACTCGTCAGACCTCCTTAATTGACCCCCCCGTGTCGATGATCGGGCTGCGACACATTCCTCAGCTTCATCTCATTTCAACTGCCTGGCAGGGATTGTAAAAAAAAAATTAAAAATTAAAAAAAAAGAAGAAACGCACACGACCCCCCCCCCCCCTCTGGTTGAGAAACAAAAAGGGCTCAAATCAAATGCCTTCCCTCCCCACAGCGACACCAATGTCCACCAGGCCCCTACGGCACTCTCCCCGACTCTCAAGTAAATGTGCACACATCGACTTCCACCCCCACACACACACACACACACACACACACAACAGTAGAGAGAGAGGGAGATGCTAGTAGGCCGCCCCCCCCCCCCCCCCCCCGGGCTTGGTCTATCATGAACAAATGAAGCCATGATTTCAGGTGTTCTCCTCCAAGTCGCCATTGTTCATATTCACAGAGTCAGAGACTTTTTCTTTGTTTGTCGTTTGTTGTTGTTGTTGGTGGTTTGCACGCGCTCCTCATAACTTCTGGATCTTCTCCGCCACCACGATGGGGTTCTCCTTGCGTATGCGGGCGGCGGCGGCGCTCCGGTAGTCGAAGGGGCAGTCGTGTTTGTCGGAGTAGCGGTGAATGGCACAGAACAGGTTCCCGCAGCGACAGTCGAAACCTTCGGGGGCAAAACACACACTCGGTCACTGTGATTGTCAACAGCATGCGGGGCGAGTGCTGCTCCAGTGACCTTTAGAGTAGGCGCGCGCTGCGTGGCTTTGTTTTAGTTTGCAGCAACAACAACAACAACAAAAAAAAACTTTTTAGTTGCGGGTTAAGACATTAAAATAGAATCAAACAAATGGGACTGGAGGCTCCGTTGAGGTTATCCACGGTGGAGGCCAGCGTCACACTGTCAAATGCACCACTGAGCAAAGGCTCGTGGTTTAACTTTACATTTTTTAGGTAGAAGAAACATGACTAAATAGCCGTAAGCTTGCATCCAACATGTGGTGGATATTCCAAGAAACCCCCCCCCCCCCCCTACGCAAACTGTAATCTATTGCGTTTGTCAGACGCTGAATGGTCGGAAGCTTCTGATAAGTGGCATCACGTTCAGAAACACAGACGAAGGCCAAAACAATGCTCCTCTCTTCCTTACCAGTAAGGCCCACTTTCTTCCGGCATGAGAAGCAGCGGTTCTTCTTCTTGTTTTTATCTGGAGTTTGGTCATTATCAGACAAAGCCTGCGCCGCCTCCTCCACCGGGTCTGATGAAATAAAAGACACACACACACACACACAATAAAACAACCCATCCATTGTTTTCTTCACATACATGCTCCTACGGATAGATACATAACAAAATAAAACTCACAATGCCCAAAAATGACAAACAAATAGAATTAAATTAAAATTATACATTTGGATGACGGATTTGTGATAATAAAGGGCCCTGACAAACCAGACGGTGTGACAAATAATTGAAAGTTTCATCTAAACCTCATAAAATATAATTTTATGATTAAAAAAATTATTAATTAAAATATTATTTTAAAAGAGCGTACATTTAAAGTTCTTCATGGTAGAAGGCGGCCAGCGCATCCATAGTTTACATCTTCATTCCCAGCGTTAACGAGCAGGGGGCCGAGTCCACAGCAGCGTGTGAGTGTGACTCACTTCGTGCGCTAGGGAGGGGGGGGGGGGGGGGGGGTGGGGGGGACTGATTCGCCAAAAAGAGGGCCGCCGAGCCCTGTGAGGTTTACCTGAGCTGTTGGAAGTGCCCTCCTCCTCCTCCTCCCCCTCCTCCGCCTCCGCTCGGTCCGAGTCCGCGGCTCCCGAATCGTGGGAGATGCTCATGGCGGTCATCTGCTGAGTGACGGGGCTCGGGGAGCTGGGGCTGGCACACAAATGAACACATTTCAACTCACGGACACCTTTTACCGATTCACTGTATGTCTACAAGATACATTTGGCTGCATGCACGCATGCATCCGTCTGATTCTATTCATCTCAGAGCTGCCCTGGTCTATTGCCTTTGGTTTTTATGCCCTTTTTACGCCAAATAAACGTCGCTTCATTGTTAAAACAGCCCCCCCCATTACATCATCATCATCTCAAACACTCCTCTCACCCATCACATGATATGTAATGATTTAGTGACATAACTAAAGCATTCCAGAGCCCTTATAAAATGCTTAATTCCACAAAAATAAGCCTTACCCGCAACAATTGTTCAACATTATGCAACAGTGTTAAGAACAGGCCCCTGGTTACTGGTGAGCGGTTTGTTTCCGTGTCAACTTTAAACAAGATAGTGACCGTTCTGCTTGTGAAAACGTAAAATAGAAATAAAGCTCAGCTGCCACACAATTACTAGTCATCCACCACTGAGTGCCCAACAATTACGAGGTCGCTCACAAGCATAACGCTACCCATAAACCCTACACAAAAACAGATGGATTATCAGTTCTGATCTAGAATCAGGCTGAGAGCCCGATTGGTCTTTAGATGTGAAGCACGTGGTCGTGTGTTGCTACTTTCTTAAAAGTGAAGTATCGCCTGGCAAATAGCTTTCACCAAAAGCCATCAGGCAACGCTACAAATGCTTCAATGCCCAGAGAAGACTGAAACCCGAGCAGTGAAATGGGAACTTTCCTCTCGGATTTGTGCAGAAAACAAGCTGTTGTACTGTTTGAAGCGGCTAGTGAGAGAAAACGTCGGAACGCGGCGTGCTGCAGCGAATAATGAACTGATGTACTCGTCAATATTACAATATCGGCAATCAAATAAACCTCTGGAACGGCACACACGGTGTTTTCATAAAAGGACTGAACTGGTCCTAATCTGATGAACACTGCGTTTAATTTGACCTGCTGACAAAGAGATGCAACTAATCCCAGGAGAATAAGCTCCTCGAGGGCTCCGACCACCCGCCCCCATGTACCTGGCCGTTTGCTCCTCCGGGGGGGTTCCCGCCACTTGCGCGCTGGGCTCTGAGGTCGTACTCTCCACAGTCACGCCAGACGAGCCCGGCGAACCTGCTGGTGACGTAGCTGCTGTGGGGGGGTCACAAAGCACAAAAGGAATTTCTATTGGTCTCATTTATCCGTGAGCACATCTTAACACGTGAAAGTCACTCTCCTGCCGTGTGATGCCCACAGTGTCTGTTCTCAAACACCCACCCTGTTCCAAGTTCCTGTTTTTCCCACCTAACAGACACCCAACTGGTTGTATGCCCCCCCCCCCCCCCCCATCTCCATACCTTTCTCTTCAGGCGGGCTGGATCGCCCCCCTCCCTGTTGTCTCTGCAGGTGTTCCTTGTAGCAGACCGAGCACATGCCGTTGTTGCGGGGGTTACCATAGAAACCGCATCCCATAGTGCAAAGCATTGGCACCTGCGTCTGATTGGTCTCCTGAGCCATGCTCCGACAGAGCGGGTAGAGGGGGGGGGGGAAGAGGAGATTCCTGGAAAATGGGGTGGCAGAAGTTAGTCTAAAACGATTATATTCAATGACATGTGTTGATTTGAATGAAATCTGAGTGACTTTGTGGGCTCAGGTGGTAACGACCTTATTTGACATAAGGGAGTTACCAGGTTCATAAATCAAGATCATCTATAGGTTTGGCCATTGAAGCAGGACATGTTCACACTAGAATAAGACTTCAGTATTAAGTCTGTAAGTCAAAAGATCAAATCATTCGCACCTGATGGGAAGGTAAGGGAGCACACGCGCACACACACACACACCCACACACACACACAGGTCAATGTAAAGCTGCTCCTGCAACAATAGGCCAGGAGTTTTGAAAGTGGCTCACTGTGGAATTGTCACACAAACTAGGTGGGAGAGCCGTGCACGTGAATGAAAACAAAAGGGTACAAAGAGACATGCAGAAAGTTACTGATCTGCGAAAAAAAAAAAAAAGAGAAAAAGACCAGAGCGAGGTCAGCGGGTTTCTGCTCGCTTACGGCGCACCAGAAAGACGCTTCGATCCCCGGGGCAAAAGTTAACGTCGGTTGACAGAAAAAAAAAAGGACATGCCTGCACACGAATAACTTCAGCGAGACCCTCGAGCGTTGCCCGGTCACGACTGGACGCCGCTTCCAGCGCAGCTGGACTAAACTTCCAGCTGCGTGTCGCCAGGAAACAATCGAAGTCCTGTGCTGGCGGCGACGCTGTGGGCGAGCGGTACCGTTAGCAAACAGCCCCGCCGGACGCTCTTTAGCGTCCCTCTGGCTGGATAACACAAACAAACAAATCGAAAGAGGGGGACAAAAACTTGGTAGCTTCCGATAGCGATGAAAACCAACACGAACAATGAACAAAACAACAACAAAAAAAGTACCGCGTCCGTAACGACGGGGTGTAAACAAATGTTGTTTTAAATCGAATAGACGCTAGTGCTAGCAGGCTAGCGTTAGCCGACCTGCTAGCTTAAACCGCGCTGCCTGACGGTGTCCTCGCCGGTTTAAGGTCGGTTACGCACAGCGGCGGTCTCTCACGGCGATCCGGGTGGGGGGAGACGGTACCTGGGTTTGGAGGTACCGGGGGGGGCGGCCGACGACCTTGGGCTTCAGATTTGTACGAGTTGTGTCCCCCAGCGGAGCGTGCGGCCTCTTACCCAGCGCTAGCTCCCGACATTCGGAACAACGACCATGACGTCATGCCCAGCATCGATTCAGCCTTCAGTCGGTCGGGCCAACACGGCAAAGTCCACCGACCAACCAAAAAGCACCAAACACCCCCCCCCCCCCCCCCCCCGACAAAAACACCAGCACAACCACTGAGTGATAACACTTTAATCAATGCATTCGGTATCAATACTGTGTCACAGATCCATCGAACTCCAGAAGCCCACAAAAAGGTGCAGACACAGAATACAAAATACTGGAATTAAAACGGCCAGTCTGCAATGATGAGTACAGTGAGCTCTCCATCCAGAGGTTTATTTGATCGCCGTTTTTATTCACACAAAAGGGAGATTGAGCATTTGTTAAAGTCAAGTAATTCTTAAATACTTCTTTAAGGCACCAACAAAAGTTTTCAGGAATCAGCACATTTTGAGCACATGCGTAGTAGATCATTTTAAAAATACTTTTTTGATGTAAAATAAAGTGCACAGATATACAAAACCTCTATGGCCACGTCAGAGCGTTGAGTCAACCTCTACATCACACATGTTATTGAGTTATTAAATGCTGAATATTTTGTCCATTATAAATATTTCATTAAAGCAAGCAGATTTGATTTTTTTTTCTTTCTCAAAAGGTCCAGGTACAGTATACACCAGTTTCTTGCCCCCCCCCCTCATGGAGAAAACTCAAGAGTCTTGCAAGTCTAGTTGCCAGGTCCACTCTGCCCCATCGCTCCATCTTCCTCCGCCTTCTCGGCGATCTGAGGCGCAAAAGGTCCCACCAGCCAGTTGAGTGGTGTGTTGTTCAGTAGATAGTCCATGACACCGTCCAGAGACCGCTGAACCTGGGAACAAGCATTAGTAGTAGTAGTAAGACCAGTATACTAAACAACAACATCACGGATCCCTAATCAAAAGGTTCCCTTAGGAATGTGCTATCCATACATTATATGTGTGTCCATAACTAAATACAAGTAGCTGTCCTAGTTTCATAAATGCATATGAATGAGCAGACACCCCTGGTGGACGTTTGTTTATGTGAACTATGACAGAGTTTCCTGTTTAATTCCAGTTTAATAAGACTGTTTATTATTCAAGCGGCATTTAAAAAGGTAATGGAAAGACAAATTGTAAAAAGGGATTGCACTGCGGAAAAAATAAACTTCAAATCACTATACTATTTTTAGCGAAGCTGAAGCAGCAAAATAAAACAGTGGTGTAAAGACTGGGTGCGATTATTACCTGGCTCAGGTGATGGCGGCTGCGCTCCAGAAGGAGGGGCGTGATGGTGCTGGTGGTCCCCAGAGAGGAGTGCAGTTCTTCAGCTGATCGCCTTGCGCTCGTAAGCTGGTCCTGGACTGCACCTGGCAGACCCTGAGCACTTGACACCACGTTGGAGCATGCCGATCTCAGCTGGTCACTCAGCCCGTGCACCATGGAGAGGACACGCCACTCCAGCTGCTGTGAGCGGAAGGAAAAGAAATGAGTGATTCACATTTTAAATAATGATGTCCACTAGTGATTTATTGCTAGGTTTATTGATTGGTTCTCAGGACTTCATGCTCTTAGAAGAGTTCTTTTTGTTCAAGTGGTATTCAAAGTTACTTTGGAGTGTACATGCTGCCTATGGAACGTTAAAGTATACACTCTAAATGCTGTCAAATGCAAACATAACCCGGTTAGAAGCCATCAAGACAATTCCCGTAATGCTTCAGCCCTGACCTCAGCCTCATCTGTGGTCCCGGCTGGCTCTGAATCAGCCTGTCCAGCTCCAGCTTGCTTCTGCTTCCAGTCTTTCCAGCGCTGCAGCAGCTGCTCGGAGGCTCCTCCTATCTGGTTACCGGCGGTGCCCAGACCGGTGCGGGCCATCTCCAGCAGGTCCAGAGTACTGGTGATCTGAGCCACTGTGGTGTAGGTGGTGTCCCTGGCGAGGCCGGCACGGACCAGGGAGTGCTGCAGGGCTCGCTCCTGGACTTTGGCGGAGAGTTTCCCCAGGCGGACAAAGTAGCTGGGGCTCGATGCGGCCGTCACCTCACTGGTGACCGGTTCAGCCACAGCAGCTGACAAGAGAATGGCATTCATCTCATACAGTACAAGTCAAAAGTTTAGGATGAGAAAGTGTGTCTAACCCGTTGACTGGTACTGAATGTATAATAAAAAGAGATGTTTTATGTATTTAAAAGAAAATTGTATTAAATATGTCTGTGATTTTAGTGCTATGCTCTATACTGTAGTGTACTGTGTAATATCTAATATTGCAATATGTGACGCTATAATGATTCTTAAAAACACTTAACAAAATGCAATGATGCTGGAATATTACAGGGAGAGCTATTATTTCAAAGGGACATCCTGCCGTTATTATTCCATAAAATCAGTTTTTATGAAAAATCATTTAGTAATCACAACACATCTCATGCTTAGAGTGATATAAGCGACTGACATGCTTGGAGTAGTGGAGGGAGGCTCAATGGGCTCCCTCCCACGCCCCGCTAACTAGGGCATCTGTTCGGAGTTGGGCTACTTGACTCTGACCGGATTAAAGCGCATTTGCTGAGGAGAGACCAAAAGATTGGAGAGCCACCGAAAAACCCCGAACCACCCGTCGGTGGAAGCTGAAGGATATGCCGAAAGAGCCACAGTAAACCCCTGAACAGATCCAAACTCCCCAGAGCACTGCCGGGTGCTTCGAGGATGCCGCTGGAGGCAGTGGGCCTTGCATGTTTTGCCATCTCCAGGCTCTGAGAGTCGCCTCTGTGAGTATGGCAGGTTGTCATGACATCACAGTAGCAGGTGTCAAAGCTGTGAGCGTTGGATATTGTCAGGGCTTTATGGGCCAAGCTAACAGAGGGGAAGTTCACTGGGATGCCCTGCCTCCCTCTCTATGAATAGAATCAACCATTCATGTGTGTCAGATCCAGTCACAGGGGAGGAATTAAACACTTTTATCAGGACCACCCCAGTACTGCCGCATCACCGTGTCTTTATAATGTTAATTGTTTGGGAGATTTGCTTTTTGATAAATAAAAAGAGTTAAGGCTACAGACTCGAATGGTAAACGCAGCCAATAACGAATATTAATCATGGAACAAATGAAGTTTGAGCAAATGGAAGATGTACCAACTACAACTGCACTTATTGTAGGTCGCTTTGGATAAAAGCCTCAGCTAAATGACATGTAATGTCGTCATTTATAATGTATAAAATTGAACTCTGAGTCATGTAAGGGATGCAAAAGCTAATCATTGAGCTTACATTTTAAGTCTGAATCCTTACTAATAAATACCTGAAAGTAGCTTTACTTTCTCATGCGCCGATACGATGTGTATCAAAAGTATTGTTTGTTTTCAAGTGAAAATGTAAAAAGAACAAAAAAGGGCAAGTTGCAACATAAAGGTTGTGTAGTAGTAAGTAATCGCACGTGTTTTCATGAAATATACACTCACCGGCCACTTTATTAGGTACCCCATGCTAGTAACGAGTTGGACCCCCTTTTGCCTTCAGAACTGCCTCAATTCTTCGTTGCATAGATTCAACAAGGTGCTGGAAGCATTCCTCAGGGAGTTTGGTCCATATTGACATGATGGCATCACACAGTTGCCGCAGATTTGTCGGCTGCACATCCATGATGCGAATCTCCCGTTCCACCACATCCCAAAGATGCTCTATTGGATTGAGATCTGGTGATTGTGGAGGCCATTAGAGTACAGCGAACTCATTGTCATGTTCAAGAAACCAGTCTGAGATGATTCCAGCTTTATGACATGGCGCTTTATCCTGCTGAAAGTAGCCATCAGAAGTTGGGTACATTGTGGTCATAAAGGGATGGACATGGTCAGCAACAATACTCAGGTAGGCTGTGGCGTTGCAACGATGCTCAATTGGTACCAAGGGGCCCAAAGAGTGCCAAGAAAATATTCCCCACACCATGACACCACCACCACCAGCCTGAACCGTTGATACAAGGCAGGATGGATCCATGCTTTCATGTTGTAGACGCCAAATTCTGACCCTACCATCCGAATGTCGCAGCAGAAATCGAGACTCATCAGACCAGGCAACGTTTTTCCAATCTTCTATTGTCCAATTTCGATGAGCTTGTGCAAATTGTAGCCTCAGTTTCCTGTTCTTAGCTGAAAGGAGTGGCACCCGGTGTGGTCTTCTGCTGCTGTAGCCCATCTGCCTCAAAGTTCGACGTACTGTGCGTTCAGAGATGCTCTTATGCCCACCTTGGTTGTAACGGGTGGTTATTTGAGTCACTGTTGCCCTTCTATCAGCTCGAACCAGTCTGGCCATTCTCCTCTGACCTCTGGCATCAACAAGGCATTTCCGCCCACAGAACTGCCGCTCACTGGATGTTTTTTCTTTTTCGGACCATTCTCTGTAAACCCTAGAGATGGTTGTGCGTGAAAATCCCAGTAGATTAGCAGTTTGTGAAATACTCAGACCAGCCCTTCTGGCACCAACAATCATGCCACGTTCAAAGTCACTCAAATCACCTTTCTTCCCCATACTGATGCTCGGTTTGAACTGCAGGAGATTGTCTTGACAATGTCTACATGCCTAAATGCACTGAGTTGCTGCCATGTGATTGGCTGCTTAGAAATTAAGTGTTAACGAGCAGTTGGACAGGTGTACCTAATAAAGTGGCCGGTGAGTGTATATTATATATACAGACATATTCTGTGACTCAAACGTTTTAAATGTAGGGTTGCAATCATTCCTGCTGTGTGACAGACACAGAATTTATGAAGCATTTGCATGAAAAATGGAATGCTTACTGACGGAGTCTTGAAGCCCTTAAATTAGGTCGTTCATAGTTCAAATCAAATTTGATTAAAGAAAAGTGGCTGCTTGTTGTCCATTAATTAACTAATTGCAACTGCAGCCCTGTGCCTGCTTCATTTGATCAAACAGTCAAAACACCCCATAACACTGTGTACTTCAGCGCTGGGTTTATCAACTCCCATTGTGTGTGTGTGTGTGTGTGGATTTTTTTAAAATGAACTGATTATGCAATCCACCTTTAACATAGCTACTGACCCAGCTCCTTCTCCGTGAGCGGCAGGTTCTGGTCAACCCAGTGCTCGGACCGGCTCAGGGCCATGCCCATCCCACTGCTGACCATCTGGCCCATCCGGGTGCCCATGGCGGTGGTGATGCCTCCGCTGACTGCTGCCCGGGTCAGCTCCACACCACCCATCACAGCCCCCATCACAGCGTCTTTGGCCCCAGCCACCGACTGATACACCATGCCCACCGTGTCCGACACCACCTGAGGGAGAGCGAGCAGATTGGGAGTCACACTCGGAGAGCCATTTATGGATTTTCTACATAGCTCTGATACCCCCCCCCCGAGTGTTTTATCTGACTTGTACCCATGGCGTGGTTGTTCATTACCAAGTGGCAACAGTAACTGGTCACACACGTGACGTGTAATCATCCCGTTGCTACTAACTTGGAGCGTAAAGGCGTGTCACAAAATTGCAACTCCACGCGAATGTGAAGATGAGACTTTGATTCAGCCACTAAAAGAGAAGGTTTTATTACGGGAAGTGAATGGGAAGTCCATGTTAATTTGGCGCCTGTGTGACCGTGCCCCAATACATTTAGAAGGTTAGTTAATGATTGCACAATTGTCTGAACCCCGCTGACACTGAACACCAAGACAATTCTAACCAGTCAGTGTAAAAGAAAAAAATGTCAAAAGGCTTTTAAATTGATTCAGAATGATCTTGTAAAAATCGATTGACTGCAGTAGGAACATTATAATGAATAAGTTCCAAAATGAAAAGGTGTTTCTGTCTGACCTTGTCTGCTGGTTTGTGAAGAATTGGCAGCTTCTCTTCCATCTTATCCAGTCCTTTCAGGGCGTATTCATTCACTGTAGCAACTGAAACAAGAACGCAAAGGAAATTCACTAATGGCAATTCATGCAGAATAATATTTAATTTCTTCAAACTCAAAACAAATGGTGATCAGTGGGAAGTCATTTACCACAAAACAATAATTGTTTCATATTTACAGCACATAAATAATTCAAAAGGCTGTCAAAGTTTAAAGTGACACTAATTTCTGTTCTAAGAAGAATAATATCTTTATTCCCGTTGTATTCAAGCCTAGATGTACCGAGTGGACCTGACATTCCTTACACACCTTTAATGCAGTATTCATTTAATGCTACAGCATTGTTGCAGAATCATTTCACACAGAGAGCAGAACTTACGCTGGGGTTCAATAATGTCCAGAAGCGGCTTCGACCCCGTGGTCGCCACTGCTCCCAGGGTTCGCACACCACTTTCTGCCGCATCCATCACTCCCTTCAGCAAGGGCACACTGTCTTTGGTGCTGCTGTAGGCGCTGGAAACCACCCCGCAAGCTGAACTGACCAGAGGCAAATGGCTCACTCGGGAAACAACACTCTAGGGACAAAAGAACAACAACCCTTACTGTCATTGAGAAATGTGACATGCAATGAGATCCCTTTTTCATATAGTTTAAGTCTCTCTGTGCAGGATAATGCTCGATTCCCCACACAATGTAGTGTTTTGTAACACTTGTAATTCTGGGTGTCGGTTCTCCTCACCTGCTGATCTCCATTAGCTGGTTTTGCTGCTGCAGCTCCAGTCTCATTAGTCTTCCCGCTGTCTGCCATTGTGACTGCTGGAGTCAATCTCTGGCATGGAATATAGCGTGTCAAAAATAGATATGTCTTGGTATGCATGATGAAATACATCCCAGATATTCTTTGTTTAAGTGGTTATCCTGAAATAATGGTGCTATGAATTCGGAAATCGAATCACTGTCATGTCAAAGGGTTTAAGAACGTGGGCGCAAAGGCAACTCAACCATTTTAAATTCATTTGTCAACCCTATGATGCAATGAGGATGAAACTGCACTAAAAAAATGAAATGCTGCAGTCAAGTTCATGTCAAAGTTGAAAGTAAAAAAAATAGTGAATAATGATTGGAGTTACATTTTTCTCGTTTTCCTAATCAGGAGTTGACGAAAGGGTCGAATTTTGCTTTGTAAACATGGATTAATGAGGTCAATGTAGATCAAGGTACGAGTTCTAAATTTAGACAAACTATTTTCTGACTTGACACCACAGGAAAAACAAGAATCTACAGTTCAGTCATCGTGTGTGCGTCGGGGAAAACTTCAAAGTCCTTTTGGGAGCATCACAAATTCAAAAGACATATTTTCCCCTTTATACAGCTCCACATTCAACATGTGTTTCTAGAAGAAATAAAGGTTTCCCAAGGTTGTCCATTGTGCCTACAAAGCATAAGTGTGTGAGGAAGTTAGTCCGATTGAAAACTATGGATTAGAATTGAGGGGAAGCCATGAATAACGGCTGCCTGTGAAACCATGGTCGCTGGAGATTGATGGCTCACACCAAGGCGTGCAGGAAAAAGGGCCCTCGACATCATTTACATCCACTGAAAATTCTGAAGTGAATTATTGAGAAATACGGCAAGTCCACAATGGTAAAATATAGCTTGAAGTCAAAACCAGGCCAAAAGAATTACTCAAGTGAAATATTGCTACCCTATTCCATTACAAGTTATTGCTTTAAATAGAAACTAAATCCAACACTAAATGGGTCAGAAAACGTTGGAAAAAAGTGAACAAAAAAAGTCTCTTGCGGGGGAGTGGGTCATATGGATAGAACCTCTATCACTTTACATAGTGTGTAATGTAAGGCCGCAACTATGTTTTTTTTAAATTAATTTATTTGACTATAGATCATTTTCTGGATTAATTAATTTAATTTCATTTAAAAAAATGGCCATCCCATTTCCCCAAAGGCCAAGGGAACTCTCCAATTATTTTAAATGTGGAAACGTCAATTAAATCCTTAAGACAATTGAATAAGCTCTTCTTCTCATGTGCAATTATTTTGATTATCAATTAATTGTTGAAGCAATTTCCGGGGGAAAATACCAATTATTCTCTGGTCTGAGCTTCACAATCATGAGGCTTTGCTACTTTTCTTTGTCTGAAGTAATAGCAACTTCTCTATCTCTGGGTTTCAGATTGTTGGCAGAAAGAAAAACTTAAAAGACGTTGCCTTGGGTTGAGAGAAATTATAAAAATAAATACAAATATGCCATTACTCATCCAACATGTGGATGGACTCCGTTTGCATGCTGCCAGTCGGGCCAAGAAGACTTGAGTGGACCGAGTGTATTGGTCTACTGGTAACACTGGTTCTTCACCATTGTTGACTGGATGCAGCGGGCAGACGCGCTGCAGTAGCGTGTTGAGTGCAGCTGCACATTTTCATCAGCGGTGTTTCACACTAACTGTTCAAGTTGCATTTTGTTGCGACAGCATGGTTGAGCAACGTATTTCTCAAGACGTCGTCATTAGCATTATCACAAATCAAAGTCTCGCCCTATCATCTCCGTGCTATCAAGTGATGAGATGAACCGGAGATAACTAATCAGCACATATTATGCGCAAGGCAACACAAACAAAGGGGTTTTAGACTTTTGGAAATAATCATCCCATTGATAAGTGACTCGGGCAAAGAGCTCATAAAATTCTTATTGGGTTACGAGACTATTTGCCACACCCTTACTAGGTTGAGACACATTATCCCCTTCAGGGAAAAGGACTGCCACGCTCCCGTTGGAGCTGAAAAATGATGTGACCTTTGATATTAATAGACAACCTGGTTTATCGCCAAGAAAATATTGAGACACTTGCCATGAACGACAGTGGTGCAGCTGACGCAAAAAGAAAAGATCAGTTCTGGTCAAAGGGGTCTAAAGTCGTTCTAGGGGCCCTCAAGAGTGTGAAGACCCTCCAGGGGGCTAAAGGAAGAAAGTTGAAGTAAGGAAATAAAAAAAAAATCATTGTCATTCACGTTAAAGTCTCTTAAAATACAAATTAAAAAAAGACTACCCAGAGAAGAAAAATAAAAGGTTATCCTCACAGGTGAACTGGTGTCTGGCAGGGGTCCCTGTCTAAAACAATATCATTATATACAAAGCACAGGCTACACATACAAAAAGCTCTGAGCTGGCATTGAACTGGTGTAATTTCCAGGCTGAAAAAGGCAGCCCATTGTGGAGATGAAATAGGATATACCAACAGCTCAGTTCCAGTACAAACACAGCGTTACACCGCGTGTTCTACCGAGTGTATGATTTCCAACCTTTTAGCCGCTTTTGAACACAACATCGTGTCATTTCAATGGCACGCGCGGTGCTACACGGCCGTTGATTTCAGTCAACCTAAGTAGTGGATGAACTTTACCCCACATGACAAACTATGACTTTTCACCGTCTCTTTTTCTCGGTTCCCCCCCCGTTTGTCACGACTTCTGAGTCAATACCCTCCTCGACGTTAACGGAGAAAGTCAACGTTAGTTGACGCCAGCAAGTTAAAAGTTAAGTGAACGTTAACGTAACGTTACGTTACAAGTTAGCTTAACGTGACGTCTTTTGGGAGTTGATAATAATTTCAAAACAGAGCTGTTAAAAAGTTGTCCACTGACCTCGCTGGCAGCCCGTAGTTGCTCCTCTGTCCCCGGCGTGACCTGCAGTGTGATGTCGGTCACCGAACCACAACACAAGGCCCTCTGTGTGTGTGCGCGCGCCCGAAGCCCCTCGCTCACTCACAGCAAAAGGGGGCGGGGCTCTTCGTGCGTTTTCAACCAATCGAATCACAGTGCGGAAGTTTCGGTCAAAGCTGTATGACCTGGTGCGATAAAAAGAAAATGAGAAAATCATATAAATGATAATACCAACGCATTTTCTTTTCCATTTTATGTGTTTATTGCTTTGCACACTCAGATGGAGTTTGGACTTTTCCCTATCTTACAAGATATTATCTGAGTTTATATTGTGAGACTCATTCAAAGCTACTATTCTTATAAGATGGATGAATTTAAAGTAGTTCAAACTATGTATATCTATATTTAAGTGCTGTATTTAAGTACAATTTTGAAGCCTTTGATTATATCTATCCTATTCTGAATAGACATTTGCATTTTATACTAAAATGCTACTTCGAGTCAAATTAAGTGTTACAAGAGCTGTGTCTTTAGTTTGTCGCAGAAGATGTAAAGACTCTCTGCGGTCCTGATGTCATCAGAGAGTTCATTCCACCATCTGATATAAATGTAATTAATTGGGCTCAAAAATCTAAAAACGACTTTACTTTTTGACAAAAACAAACTTCTGACAAGGTCCTCATTTGACATTTTATGGAGCTTTCATCCACACCTAGTGGACATCAGTGACTTGATTTTTTTCAGTTATCAGGCAGGCAGATCTTTTATTATTAAATTGCACTTTCTTGTTTCTTGGGATAAAAGCGTCAGCTAAATTACATGCAATGTAAGGTAATGTAAAGGTTGATCATTGAGTTTAAAAAGAAGGAGCCAAAGAGCTACACCCTTGTCTACATTTAGGAAGTCTTAGTGGAGCAAACAGCTGAAAGATCCTGGAAATCAGAATCAACCAAACCTGCCAATCATCACACATCTCCATCCTTTGGAAGGAAGCTCAAAAACGGCTGTATTTCTTAAGGAAACCTAAAGTCAAAATTGCACTTCCACGCTGTTGTTAACTTTGACAAAGGAACAATCCTGACTGGAAATATTATTAAGTAGAATTTGCAATGCCCAGAACGCTGCAGCAACTGAATCAAACCATGCAGAACATCATTTCTATCCAGCAGCAGTGATGCTGGGGAGAAGAGGGGCCTGCAGAGAGCTGAGTGGATATTAAAAGTTTATAAGACAAAACCCACCTCAACCCCAACCTGTTCACTGTGTATCCGCCTGGAAACACATACACAAGTATCAGTTGCCATAGCACCAGGTTTGTTTTTAACTACTAAGATTATTTCTCCTCTAATGAACCCTCCAGTTATCCTGTGGGGCTTCCATATCTCTTGCACTAACAGTTAATATAAAATATGACATATTCACTTTGAAATCCCTTGCATCATATCAACTTTATGTATTTATTCATACACTCTTTTTCTTCATCATAATGTGTGAACACTAACTTCAGATGAAGGCCATAAACTGCAAAGAGATTCTATGAGAAATCTGTAAAAGAAGGGAGAGAACCTTTTTTTAACACTATTTTCAATTTTAACAGAGAATATTTAAATGTAACTTTACTTTTTGTTTTGCCAAATATGGGTAACAGTATTATTTTAACCCCCTCTGTATGAGATGGCTCAGGTGTTGTTATATGAATGTAGTTAAAAGATTTGATTTGATAATGGGAGCATATATTCATTATATCATTTGTTTCTGTAACTTAAAAGATAATTGGCAATATAATAAGAATTATGTGTTTCATTTCAATATCAAGCAAAGTATATATTTATATATATTTATTAAATTTAGAAATCCGGTCTGTTATATAAGCTACAATAATTTATTACGTTATATGATATTCACTCATACATTCTTCTTCACTCTCAAGGTCATCATGCACACCCGATCAGCCTATGAAGGCCATGAGATGCAACCAAAATTCTCTGAAGAACTCTTACTCATTCATACGCTATGCTTATACATCCGTTTTGGATGCATGGTATGAAGAGTCATGGTGGATAACATCTAACACACATTTCTGGGGAGTCACATGTGATTCAGCACGCGCACACTGGCCATTGCCGGCCGTGCCAGGCGGCTGATAGTCAGTACAACATGTCGACTGCAATTGACATAGGGAGCCCTGAGAGGGCAGTCTTTACCCATTGAGTCAACTTCAACTCTTTTCTTTTTTTCTTCTTTTTTTTTTACCAAAAGCTGCAGCTGCTTTGAGATCTACAGCAGATTCATTACAACTCCAGAGTCTATTTTCTATTAAGTATTAAAGACATTTATGTTAAAAATCCAGCAAAATGAGTCTTTGATGGTGCAGGAGGAATAGCTGAAACAATAGCTGCTTTCACTGAAGTTCTTATTATTCTTACCTTTCTTCTCCACATGGCACTCGCCCTCAATGAGAGACTTGTTTTGATGATTCGAATTCAACCATAAAAAAAAAAAACTGTCAACCTTCCCATTTGTTTGGTTAAAAACAGTAGGACAAATACACAAAGAGCCATGAAACTAATGCAGAGACTTTCTGCGTATCGCCACCACTACAACTCCATTAACTCTCCCTCTCCATTTACTGAGGTCCCTCATTATTCAAGCCATTACCGTTTTCATTATGTGGCCATTTGTATTTTCCCAAACGCTTTGCACCGGGCCCCCGAGAAAGGAAATAGATTTCCCTCTAACGTCGCCGTCAGAAATTTCGCCGAAGAGGACCTGTTGTTGCTTTGTTCTGGGCACGTTTAAAGAGAAAACCCAGGCTGCACTGGGAACAGTTTGTGTCGTGCGTCGGGTAACAGAGGCGGTGACAGTAAACAGGTCCCAGTGATGCATGGAGCCTTCACCACAGCAGCGCGGCTGCTTCCCCTCAAATGGTTCGATTACGCGATTTCATGACTAACCGAGCAACTTCAACCCTTGCCTTTTATTGCTTTAATATGAAACGCACACACACACACACACACACACACCTCCATGCACACACCAGTGTGGTGTGTGCCGTTGAGTTGGCGACATGTGCCCCCGAAGGCTCTCATCTGTTGGCGCTTAACTGGTAACTGTGCTTCGCTGGCTTCGGTTGATTGAGGCCCAAATTGTTCTGGAAGATTAGTAGATAACAGCAAAAAATCACCCGTCCCTTGGAGGAAATTGATCCCCCTGCTCTCCTCCTCTCCCTCTCTCTCTCCCTCCATGACAGCAATGCATTGGCAATTTTCCCCATAATTTAATTTATGTGAGTGCAGAACACAGCAGTCGTATTCATATAGATTTTTCTTTTTAGGTAAATAGACAAGCCTGCTCTTTTGGTTATAATAGAGAAGAAAAGCACGAGCTAAATGCACATGCATAGCATAAAATGCAATGCAGTACAGCAGCATTTGTATACATTCAACAATGTCTTTACACAATTTGTTAGATTTCCAACATTCCCCAGGTCGACAAATGATAAAAAGGCTCCAAATGTTGTGAAACCCAAACCCCAGGTGCACTCTGAAACGTTTCGTGTGGAAGATGAATCGCTCCAATCCAGCCTCATCAAAGCGCGCTTTACAAGAACGTGGTCTTTGCAGCGCAATGAAAAGAGCGGCACCATTACGCCGTAATGAAATCCATTTGCTCTGTTTCATGTTTCGCCATCAATCCGCGAGTCTCAGGTGTGCTGAAATCACATCACACGCATTTCTTTGGCTCAGCCTTGGTCTCCCCCTCCTGTTTCACCCTTTGCTCGTCATTACCGGCAGGCCTCAGAACTGCAGAAATTAGTTCCCATTAATATCTGACCAGATCCTCCTTGGTTTCATCTGCACTAACACCGTGGATGGGACTCTTGTTTCCATCCACCATCCTTCATCATTTCCGGGGGAAAGTCTTGCAACACAAGGTATCGGTTACATGCAAAGCTACAAATCACCTGCAGGTTGAAACCTGAGATGGACCTTTCCCCCCCCCCCCACTATATTATTTTTTCCAATAACATATTAATAAGGCATAACCAAGGCAAGAGAACTTCGTCCATCATGTTGAAATAATAACAAGACAGCAGGTTGACCTTGAGTCACATCCGTGTGAGCGCAGCATTCGTTATTTAAAAAAAACAAAACCTTGGAGCTGCATTACGCAATAGTTTGACATCTTGAGTGATGAATATGTGGTCGATTCCAGTTAGCTTAGCGTAGCATAAGCAAGGGAAAGAGCTTGCTTTAATACCCCCAAAAATCGAAATCTTTACACCTTTTGGGATTACTGTGACGTGGTAATTAGCCAGCTTTAAAGGCTGCTGGTATATCTGTTGTAAATGAGGATCAATTTTCTCACCACTCGCCATTTCCTCCCCAAAAAATACATTTTCGATCCTTTTGCTCATAAGCGTGTCAGTTTATGAAGTGGAATCCCAAACGGAAAGCTCATAAAAGTCATTAACTTTATGTGTTCAACTTTTTTGCGAGAGTAACGGTCTTTAATCATTGGAGTGGAATTGCCCTGCGAGGGAAACGGGCCACAGACGTTTTTACAACTGTTTGCCTTTTGCTTAAAGCATATTGAAAAAGTGATTTGTGGGGGAAACTTCCAGCCGACCTTTAAAAAAAAAAAACATCATCATCCGCACGAGTTGTAGTGAGGGAACATGGGAAAAGCAGCAGATAGCAACGCGTAGCGTCTTTACTGTGGTGCTATTTCTCTATAGGACTCACCTGTTTTATTTGGGAGAGCCGACGTGGCCTGACGGGGGGGGGAGGAGGGGGGGGCAGGGGGTCAGCCGGTGGGCGGAAACATGGACAGAGCCGACCAGCCCTGAAATATTTATGCTTCTTTAGTGTTGTGATTGTATGCGTTTTGACAGCGGTGACCCTTTCCTTAAAAAAAAAAAATGTTCGGCTATCTGTTGGGGTGGAGGGGGGGGGGGGGGGGGGCAGGCCAAGCTCGTGCCTCTTCACCCTCGATTTCTCCACCTGGTTTGATGGCTTATTATTTTGTATTCAGGGGCTAAATCTTGGAAGTAATCCGAATGTCAATTTACGTTCGGATATCAACAAGGTCCCATTTAGACCGAGTGCCGGGCCACAGACTAACGAAGAGCAGCTTTAAAATAAGTCAGATGAGCACGAGTGACCAAATCGAGTTTCCCCGTCTCGTAAACAAACATCCGTCCTTTCACGACGGCTCGCTTGTCGTCCCTCTGGTTCAAATCCAAACGGAGCTTTTTCTTGTTTAAAAACGTCGTTACTTATGGGTTGGCGTGTCACGCTGAGTGGAGGAACAATTCGAAAGTGGGCTCTAGTGTTTCGGTGTGAATATTCTAACAGAGTGGCCAGCTAGTCAAGGTCGTTCCTGTGTGCCGATGCGTTGGTTGTGTGTCTGTATCATAAGCGGCTTACTCTCAGCCTTGAACCACTCCACAATGTCATCAATATATAATAATATATCAATAACATCCGGTTAAAGGAATACTCTTTAGAGAAGACAAAGCACCGCACCGAGGATCAAGCCTCCTGATCAGCTAAATCACACTTTCTTTTGTTGGAATGCAATTAGAAAATACATTTACTGAAAGTTACTTGTTCTTTACATTTGTGGTGCTTTTACTCCGCTTCATTTGTGCTAATTATTGTTCTTTCTACACTACTTTTTTACAGTTGTTTAAAAATCCTTTTTTTTTTTACTGATTTATTCACATATTAAGTTCTAAATACAAACTATGAAAATTGCGGTATAAATGATTATGATTGATATCAAAGAGTAAGCTACCCAGCAGTGAATAAGGCCATTTATATTAGCCCCCACCAGCTGCAGCATTACTTAACACATAAATGCATCTATAATTATGACCCGGTAATATAATATAGGCCATTCATTATAATAAAGGTTTACTCCAAGTATAATTTGATGTTAATACGCATTTTTAGACGGTGACATTGCTGCTTTCACTAAAGTTAAAGCTGGGAGCACTTGATGGGGACCTCTGTAGCTGCCTGTTGATGACAAACGTTGTTATTCGTACAAAAAAAAAAAAGAAGTCATTTCCAATTGATTTGTTCCTATATTAATGAATATGTCAGGGTCTCAAAGCCGGAGACGATTAAATGGCTGAGCTCCCGTCGGCTAAATTGAGTCGTCGGGAGCGACCGCTGAGCTTGTTGATGATCACATGAGCCCGCCACGCGGCCTTGGGTGTCTTTGTTCGCAGCCTGGCGAACCATGTGATTGCTTTGGTGAGGATGGAAAAATGGTCACGCTGGAGACTGAGGCCCCCCCACCCCCCCTTTTTTTGTTTGTTTGTTGTTGCAGTCGTTTCTCTGCTGAATTGGTAAGTAAGTAGACAAAATCCCCCCCCCCCCCCCCGCTGTAAAGATTTAATCTAACCGGGGGCCTCAGCATATATATCCCCATCTAACGCTGCCATCACGCGCCATCCTTCCCTCCTGCTGTCGCTGCGCCGCCCCGTTTACCATGAAAGAGCCAAAACCTGCATTCTCTATCAGTCAGTTTGTCCTCCTTTTTTTTCATTTTTTTTTTTTGTGGCTCAGCTTTCTTGCTGGCAGCTCTTCTCCTTTTTATCTGTGGGGATGAAAGCAAACGGGTAAACAAAATGTTTTGTTTTTGTTGTCAGCACCAAACCCCCCCCCCCCCCTCTTTAGAGGAGATGGCGTGGCTGCAGTTATTTTGTCCAACGCCCGGGTGAAAATTCCCCGTGTCCTGAGCCATTTCTATGCAAATGAGTTGGATAAAGCTAATCTGGGGGATTAAAAAAAAAAACATTTTATGGGGCCCTTGAACAGACTGCTGCTCGGCCTTCCTGCGTCTTCGCGGGACATTTTTCGAAGAAGCAATAGAGCCGCGTAAAAAAGGTACCCATCAGGCAGAAAAGGAACAAGTGTCTGGCCACTTGTCGAAGCTCTGCTTTGGGCCTCCACTCCTCAATGGGAATCTTTGCCTATCCAGACACAGGATGTGGCGTTTGATGCTAGGCGGGCAGCATCGGCATCGACATGTTGGCTTTGCTTTAACGGTGTAGCAAGTTGAGGCACTAAACGTACATCTGCTAAGCATCTAGCTATGTCTCTCAAAATAATAGGGAGAGAAAATGTGAAATATACGTCCTCAAAACCACTGGCTGGTAGTATTTTGTAGTTCTTCTCGGCAGAAACCCAATGTCCTACTGGGAAGAAGGAGGGTTCATCGGGGGTCGTGTTCAGTTGGTTGCGATCTGTAACACCACCACTGGGTGGCAGCAGATCCTTCACACTGGTGCTTTAAATGTACAGAAGAGTGGAAGGGATGTTGGCACTTTGCCTTTTGTTGCATAGCTTTGACTCGAGGCCAAGCAGCATGGACGAAGCAATAAAAAGTGTCAGCTCTCTCCCTCACACACACACACACACACACACACACACACAGACACACACACACGCGCACACACAGACAGGCTTGTTTGCATGTTAGACTGATAGAGGAACAGAAAACAAGTGTGTAGGGGACAGCTTGTCATTATTCCACTGTGAATACTGTAACCAAACTCAGCCTGCTCAGAGAGTTTAAGTCTCCTCTGGACAAAAGAAAACTTTATTTTTAATTACGGACGCTGCAAAGTCGCAGGCAGCATGGGGTGATAACGCTAGCGGGATGAGTAATAAGTTAATAAGCACTACAGTCCTTTTTTGCTGTGTAAATGAAGATAGGACGAATAACAAAACAGCAAATAACAAGAAAACCACAACACGTCCTACAATAATATCAATGTCAGACAACAGCAGGCCATGTTTAAGCTCCACAAAGGAATTTGTATAACAATGGGCACATTATACCAAAATAAAACCTTGATGTACCTAGGGTACCGCCATTTTATTAAATGATATGTTATCAGATTGATAGAATAAAATTACCCTTGGCTAGATTACACTCAGCGATAGAAGGGCACTGTGTTTGCACATTTCTCCCAAATCCAAAAAGTCATCGGATTTGTCACCGCTGATTCGCTGATTGTGTGAAAGCGGCTGTCAGAGGGCTGCCAGCAGCTTTGTTAAGACGGCAAAGAGAGTGAGCTGCACACGTGAGCCCTCAAACCCATTAGTCATTATTTCAGCATATTCATAAATCATGAAAGTCGCCTCGCCTCTTAGCAATTTAATGGCACGGTCCAGTTAGTCAGAACTCCTTTAACACAGCGCCGGCATTATCCACTGGCTGCATGTGTATGCTTTTCAGTGGGTTCCTTTTGGCATGGAGTCCACTGTAGGCCATATAGAGTCCTGTTTGGATAAAGTGTGAGGACGGATCTGCTTCGAACACTAACCCTAAAGTATGATAAAGCAACAATTGCGTTTTGGCTGGAGGCTTATTGAGATTTCATTTTAATGGGGCTGAATTATTCCTCTGTTGTGTTAACTTCGGCTCAATGAGAAGACACGCAAAATATATTAAACTCCAAGGGAAAAGCGTTTTTTAAGTTAGATGAGTTCGGAATTGTTGTTTAAACTAATTGTTCCTTAAGTGTGGGCCTCTGTATGCTGAATAAAGTATGAAAGTATATGCAAACGGAAACACATTTCTGAGTGATGCTTGGATTCTCCAATAAATAATATTGTTATGGTCCATTGTGAAGCTGCTTCACAGTTGGATAAACGAGCTGTTAATTGAGCTCATAAAAAAAAAATGAACACACATAAAGTCAACAACTAGTATTCTCCCTGAGACCATTGCTGGTGTTCATCCAAAGTATACAGCGTCTCATTAGCTAGGGATATAGCTCTGCCCACATTGCGTAACCACCCAAATAGCAAAATAAATACACTTTTATGGGGGAACTGGATCGAATCCCGCGTTCTGCTTATACCGTCAGCACGATATCAGGTCTATAGAACGTATGTAGCTTTTATCTTTTGGTATAGACACATCCCGTAGAATAAAGTGCGCACAAGGCGTGTGCCTGACCTCGCGTCTGGGTCGAATCCCGCTTCTCAACACGTCGTGCCACCGTGACATTTTGGCAGACGCACGGGGAAGTTTTTGGGGCGCCGCCGACTCGCGATTTGACGGCACGAGAATTCCGCCGTCAATTCCATTCCAGTCGCCGCACAACTCTGCTTCAGGTTTTGGCACAGGCGGGGTTTCAGGAGCCTCTGGTGGATGACAGCGGGGAGCAGCGCTGGAGATGCTGTAGCTCGCGCCACCGCTAGTAGACAAGCGCCGTGGTCCTCCCACCTCCTCCCCCCCCCCCACCCACCAAAAAAAGCTCCAGAGTGCAGCCTTAGGAACGGGAAACTATTTTTAATACACCCGGTGAATGGAACTGCGCGGTGGAATCGGAAGAACAGAGGCACAGAGGTATTTTTACATTTTTTTTTGTGAGACCCGAGGTGGAAAAGACGCAGCAATGACAGAGCGGCGGTCGTGCGCAGCGGCGAGATAGATCAACTATTGTGGGGACGGAAGATCGATAACACAACTAGGCGAGCGGAGACATCGGCAGATATCATTTCCTCAATCGCCGCTGCAGGTTCTGGGGTGCTGGACGGGCAGCTATTGTTTTTTGTTGTTTTTTTTTCATCAGTCTCTGCGTCCGGCGGTTCCAGACTACTTGGAGCGGGGATCGCGGACGGCTGTGCGCGAGGGAGTATTGGCTGCAGAGACAAACGGGGGATGCCATGTGTCTTCGCGCGACATAGAAGCTCTTTGTGGGCTGTTTGCACCGGGGGGACAGGTGGTGCTGCGCGCGTGCGCTCGCTCGCCCGCCCGCCCGCGCGCGTCTCTGTGTGTGTGTGTGTTGAAACTAGCAGGGGGACACGAACACACAACCCCCTGAGACAGTTGTCCAGGGGATGTCAGGCCGGCGTACGGGATCAGCTTTTGCCAGAGACAGGTGCGACAGGGAGGAGTAGTTCACACGCGCCCTACAGCGGATCTGGTTACGCACTAACGAGCCTCCTCTCCCCTCTGATCACTCTCGGATTTTTTGGGGGATCCAGCGGAGCTCATCACTGCCTCGGACTGAACCCCCCCCCCACCACCACCACCACCACCACCAGCTCACAGACACCCGTCTCCTCCACCGCCGATTATCAGAGGTAAGTGTCCGGTGTGGAGGTATGAGGTGGGTGGGGTGGTGGCGCGCGCTCTGGGGGCCACGGCACGGTCTCCGGCGCGCCTTAAAGAGCACGGGGGTGGGGGGGGGGGATGCATTGTCTGGTGAGCCGATGGATGGAAGTTGTGCGGGCTGCTTTTAAAGACGGACCGCGCCGAGTCGTGGCTCCACCGCGGGTTCCGTCGTGCGACGCCGTATTTCTTGCTGCGTAGCTCGCAGCCACGCAGCCACGCAGCCGCGCACCAACCAGCAGCACTCAGCTGTCCATCCACTGAGTGGTTATTGACAGGGCTCAGATCGCGCGATTGAAAATGGCTGACAGGTTCAGTTCAAGTGTGTGTTGGCTCCTTGGCTACTGTACATTATAGTATTTGCCATCAGTTTTCTCACTCACATACTTGACTCAGTAAGGGTTTAATTTGAGACATTTGTGAGGAGGACTTTTGCCTTTTTGACATTATTAAGTTTGACAATGGTTTTAAAGGGTCAATAGAAAAGCTAATGTTCTGATCCAGTGAGTCGCAGAGCTGTAGTACATGCAGAGACTGCGTCGTATCTTCACTGTGGCCTTGTTGGAAACGTGCCCCTCTCTTTGTGTTGTTCTCACTGTTTTGCGTTGTGTGTTGTGTGATTGCATGTTACCTGCTAGCGGTGGGGTGCTTTCTACAGTCCAACCCACTGCCGCCCCCCCCCCCCTCCCTCCTTCTGCAGTAGCTGCTATCTTTACAGTTCATTGAGCTGTGGTTGGCTGGATAATGTCAGAATCACGTTTCTCAATAGCTGCCTGCAAGTTCTTCTAAAGTTTCTCCATTTGGGGGGGGGGGGGGGGGGGGGAGCTGCGTGTTTTTTGTTGCGGCCCCCTGTTTCAAATTCAAATTTCCCCTCAGCTGCCTTTTGTCCATCGCCGAGGTTTGTGGACTGGAAGGAGAGCCAGAGAAGTAAGTGAAGTCCCTGAGGATCACAGCATTCCTATAATGAGCCCCAGTGTGTGTGAGTGTGTGTGTGTGTGTGTGTGTGTGTGTGGGGGGGGGGGGGGTAGAAGAGCAGGAGGACAGTGAGAGACACATCCAAGGAAAGTGAGACGCTGCTCTTTGTCCAGCGCAAAAGGTAGAGACAGCCGAGGGAATAGCCGCAACCTTTCTGTCGCTCTGACTGCGTCAATCAGCCCTCAGGAGGACAACAGCCTCTTTAATCCCCCTTCCTCCTCCCCCCCCCCCCCCCCCCCCCCCCGTCCTGACAGCCTGCAGCTCCGGGTTACAGACCCTTCCTCTCCTATACCTCAGCGCGACGACGGTGGTCGGTACAACAAACATCTGAGCGTTGCAGCTTCTTTGGCCTCTTCTCTCGCTGACGTCCTCCGAAGGGCCCATCCATCGCGCCAGCAGTGATTACGGGAGAAGTGCCATCAGAGGGAATTATTATCAGACATCAGAGGGAACACCTGTCTGATGCGATCTCTGATCCTCACGCTGCACCCGATCTGGTTTGCATTTGTTCGGTGGGTCAAAACACTTTGAGTTGAGAATAGAATAGTTTTGCGGGGCCTTCATGTCATTTTTAGCAGGTTTTTAAGGAGAAAATTGAGAAAGAAAAAAATGATCAAAAGGCTGGAACCCATGAGCTGCTGCACTATTCGTTTTGCCGTGACTCACATTCTGTAACCGCGACAGAAATATTTGCACTCATTCAAGATTCAACCCTCTAATGGTGTCATTAAAGTTACTGTTGAAGGATTTAAGGCTTGCTCAAAAGAGTTGATTTTTTTTTTGGTCCAGGCAGGGGAGGAAGGATAAATGTTTTCTCTGTTATTATATAAATAACCAGACTGTAGGAAGACTCACTCCTGCCAAAATAAATGACTCAATGAGAAGTGTGGGGGGGGGAGAGATTGCTCAGACAGGCAAGGCAAACATAAGGAAAGCTATATATCGGGGTCGGTGTCGATGGAGGACTCTGATAACGAGGCCTAATGTTTCCGGGGGTTCGTGCCGCTTCGAGGTCCCAGTGCCGATGTCAGTTTTTTTGGCGACGTTTTTTCACCCAGTGCTTTTTTTTTTTTTTTCTTCTTCTTCTTCCTTCCTTCGCAGCTTAACAAACTGCTCGCTGGAGCTCGGCTAATCCTCGGCTGTAGCGGTGCCCGGTAATTTATCACAAAGTTAGTTAATTT